>NC_059438.1:24917502-24936197 GCF_021028975.2 Sphaerodactylus townsendi
CCCTGCCAGCATGGCCAATTGGCCATGCTGGCAGGGGCTGATGGGAGTTGTAGTCCATAACATCTGGAGTGCCAAAGGTTCGCCACTACTGCCCTATGAGGACAGACTTGGGGTTTGTTTAGTGTGGTGAAGAGAAGGCTAAGAGGTGACATGATAGCTGTGTTTAGATATTTGAAGGGGTGTCATGTTGATGAGGGAGCAAGCTAGTTTTCTGCTGCTCCAGAGACCAGGACCAGGAGGAATGGGTTCAAAGTGAAAGGAAAGAGAATCCACCAAAACATAAGAAAAAGCTTCCTGACTGTCAGGGCTGTTTGGCAGTGGAATGCACAACCTCGGAGTGTGATGGAGTCTCCTTCTTTGGAGGTCTTTAAACAGAGGCTGGATGGCCATCTGCCAGGAGTGTTTTGATTGTGTGTTCCTGCATTGCAGGGGGTTGGGCTTGATGGCCCTTGGGGTCTCTTATTCACTCTAGTATTCTATGATACTCTTATTCAACTCTAGTATTCTATGATTCTAAGTCACAATGGGGATCCCTGTGTCCTCGTATCCCAGAACAGAGAGGGGGCTCAGAATACAAAGGTACAATTCACTTCGTAATCAGCTTGATTAGGGCTGCACAGGAAAAAACAAAAACCTTACACTGAAGATGGAGGACTTTGGCTGGTCGTGCTTATGCAGCCTACAGTCAAGTGTCACTGAACGACGAAGTGTGTAGGAATAAATCCACAAAGCGCTCCCCATGGAAGAAGCAGACCTCTCCCTCTCTTCCTGCACGACTTTCACACAGACAACTCAAAAACCAAACAAAGTAACCTGGAAGGAACCTGCAAATTTCTGACAGTTCATAATCCAGCCCACTTGGAAATATCTTGGCAAGAACTGGGGTGGAAGGAGGAAGAGAGGGAAGCAAACCAAGGACAGATTAGGGTTAGAGGGTCACTAGTACAAATGTGTACAGGAAGGCAACACCTGGTAGCACACTGTGGGAAGCACCGATGCCTGTTCACACTGCTGGCATAACAGACTGAAACAGTTCATAGATCACCACAGGAAAAACACTGAACCACAAAGGGGCGGGGTGTTGCCTGGCAAAAACCCTCCACATGCGGATGCCACCTTGCAATCTTCTTGCTAGATGTGCAGCAGCACAAAACCAGAACACCAGCTCCCAGCAGACACTCTGCCCATACCTTGGTGGCTGTGGTGATCGTGGTTTTGGTTTCTCTTTCTCCCGCTCCTTCTCTCGGTCCCGGTGCTGCCGGTCCTTCTCATCCCTCTTGATGCGTTCCCGCTCTCTCTCCCATTCCTCTTTCCGTCGCTGCCGCTCCTTGTCACGCTCGCGCTCCCTTTCGCGCTCCCGCTCCCTCTGCCGCCGTTCTCGCTCCCGTTCCCTCTCGCGCTCCCTCTCCCGTTCGCGCTGCCGGTTCTCCCGCTCCCGCTCTCTTTCTCGTTCCTTGTGAAACAGAAGGCAGAGAGGTCAGCCTCCCACCTGCATCGGATGCAGTTCTTCAGCAACACAACATGGCATGTAAATCTCTTCAAGGGGGGGGGGCAATCAGGTGGTGGAGGGGCATTAACACTACTCAGGTCACCCAGGAGCAGAAGGGGAAAAATGGACCATGTGAATCTACCCAATGCAGAATAAGCATCCGAGGCCCACCCAGGGAAAAAGTCCAGGACAGTGCAAAGAATTACCTTACTCAGCCGATAGTTCCGGTACGGATCTGGATCTGTGTACTGCACCCTGAAGTTCTCGTACTGCCCACCTCTCCAAAAACGCTCTATATCATAATCGTAAGAGGGATCCGCATAGGGGTCAAGCCTGCACAGAGATCAAGAGAAGTGTTTAATTCAATGCTTCTGAGCATGTTGGAGGAAAGCAATATACATTTGCTGGAAGCCCCCTTTGAATCACTCTGCTAACCAATTCTTGTCCAAGCATCATATTCAGTAGGATAGAGAAACTTATCTAAGTATACTGGAGCAGAAGAGCTGTTAAGATGGATAAACTATGGCAGGGGTAGGGAACCTGCGGCTCTCCAGATGTTCAGGAACTACAATTCCCATCAGCCCCTACCAGCATGGCCAATTGGCTGATGGGAATTGTAGTTCCTGAACATCTGGAGAGCCGCAGGTTCCCTACCCCTGGACTATGGAGTGTCTTCAGAGACTACTGAACAGGTTTCAACTCACAGGATCATTCTTGGAGAAATGGTCCATTAGTCATGCCGTTCCCATGAATTTGCTGGTCTTGCTGGATGCCAAGGACCTGGTTCCAGCGGCCATGTTTGCTAAGCATCCTGCCCACAAGCGCTTATCCACAGGCTAAAAAAATATGGCAACCTCATGGTCTTAGGGACCGCATCTCTCCGTATTGCCCCACACGGACACTCCATTCTTTGGAGGCAAATCTCCTGGTGGTCCTGGGCCCCTCTGAGGTGCATTGGGCCTTGACCAGAGTCAGCGTTTTTACTGCCGTGGCTCCCGCTTGGTGGAACGCATTACCATCTACTGTTAGGACCCTGCGGAACCTATCAGAACTCCGCAGAGCCTGCAAAACCACGCTTTTCCACCAGGTATTCGGTCGAGCTGACCTTGCATCCTTTTGGCCAGCCACCTGTTTGTATTTCAGCTCGAGCTCTTCAGACGGTTAGGAGCAGGAGGTACGACTAACCAGCCGCCTGTTTGATAGTTTGTGACAGTGTTTACCAACCTTTTCGAGGTCAGGGTACCCTTGACCTCACTCTTCATATCTCAGGGTACCCCTGCCGCCACCCTCCACCTTCCCCTCCCATTGCCCCTGCTTGCCACACCCCCACCTTCCCCTCCCAGGGTGAAGGGAAGCACTGGGGGTGGGGGTGGCTGCTGACTTTGTGGCAGGCCCTGCCCCATGGGCCAGCTCCATGTCCTTGCTGGCGCCGGTGGGAGACACCATAAAAATGAGGGGGGAGGGGCAGTAGTGTTGCTGCGGTACCCCTGGGACATGCTCACGGCACCCCAGGGTACCACGGAACCCTGGTTGAGAATAGCTGGTTTGTGAGTTAGTTCACTGTTGCTCAGCCAATGTGCTTTTAGTGTGGTTTTAGGCTTGCTTTTTGTGCTGATGTACTTCTGTTGTTTGGTTCGTTGTGAGTTGCTCTAAGCCCCTGGGGGAGAGAGGCATGCGAATTCAAATAAATAAATAACACCCACAAACTACAACAGTGTTTGCCTGTATTCTGTGACTGTGTGTGCACACGTACAATACTGATGAGAAATGTGATGATGGCCGGAGTTGGATCTCTGCTGATCACTGGGAAACACTCAGAACAGCACAAGGGCACCAGAAATCTGCCCCTTCCTGTCCACACTGTCGGGCAAATCCATTTTGACTTCCATCTTCCCTGAACGATCAGAGCAAATCAGATTGGGGAAACTAGGGGAAGCCACAGGAGGAACCTGATGATGTCACATGGGAACCTGCTGCTTATTTGACAGCCAAAGTGGAACCAATCCTCAGTGTGGAAGCAGCCGCACGTGCAGCTCAGCTGGCCACCCTTCCTTGCCAAGTGTGTGCATGTGTGGTGGGGGTGGTCACAAGTAAATGCACATTATTGTCCGCGTTCCAAGAAGTAGTCAAGCAACGAGGAGCACAACAGTTACTGAGCAATGCCCGGCAGCCTCCAAATCAGATCACGCTAAAGCAAGCCTTGGTCAGCCAGAAACCCTGCCTTACATAACTGCGATATTGAACTAAGAATTCCTAAGAATTATGAGGGATCAAAATCAAAGCAACAGGGCCCTGCTGCGGACGCAAAAGAGATTACGGGCTGCTTACCCATAGTTCGTGTTCTCTTTGATGTCCACCTCGCTGAAGATTTTCCAAGAAGGTGAGGGGAGAAAAGAGGAGACTCGTGAAGTTTTTGACCATTTTCACACATCATAAACTGGTCTTAGCATAAGGTTAATTATTTTAGCATTTAGGGTAGCACATAAAAAGGGATCCCATATTGTAGCAAGAAAACCCATACCTAGAACCAGCTATTCCAGGGGTATGCAACCTGTGGCTATCCATATGTTCATGGACTACAATTCATGGACTACAATTCCCATCAGCCCCTGCCAGCATAGCCAATTGGCCATGCTGGCAGGGGCTGATGGGAATTGTAGTCCATGAACATCTGGAGAGCCGCAGGTTGCAGGCCCTGGAGATATTCAGGATAAATCTGCAGAATTATTCAACACTTTTGAGTCCTCAAAAGCAGTAAAGAGCACTTGCCCCTTATTTATGGACAGCTCTGCCCAAACCTCCTTTAGGTTGTTTATTTGTTTGTTTGTTTTATTTACACTTGCTACTCTGCCCTTTCCCAGACAAAGGTTGGGCTCAAAGTGGCTAACGCACATGGATAATACAATATCTAAAACAATTCAAGGTCCAATTTACACAATAACAATAAACAGTAATAATAAACATCAAAACATTAAATATCCTGTAGTTTAACTTGCCTGTATGTTTCCAAGCTTAAAGAGTTGGCCGCATGGACTAGAAACTTGGCTTGAAAACAAATTCACACAGTGCCAAAACTGCGCATGTTTGTGTGTGAAGACTCACCTGCCTAAATGCAATCATGCCATCTATCATTTGATTTATAGGCCGCCCTTCCCCATGGTGGGACCAGGATGGCTTATAACAAGAGAACAACAAAGGTAGCAGATGGTGCTGCCAAACAGTGCCATAAAATCAGCCCTAACTAAGGGAAATGATTAGAGCATAGGTGTCAAACTCATGGCCCTCCAAATGTTATAGACTACAGTTCCCACCATCCCCTGCCAGCATGATGCTGGCAAGGGATGATGGGAACTGTAGTCCATAACATCTGGAGGGCAGTGAGTTTGACACCTGTGAATTAGAGGGATGGGTGGGGAAAGGAAAAGGAAGGGGAGAAGGAAGGGAGAAAGGGTGTTGGAATGCTGCTGCTGCCCTCAACCAGAGGCCTGACAAAAAAGCTCTCCTCTGAAGATGCCAGCCATAGATGTGGGTGAAACATTAGGAGCAAAAACTACCAGGCCACGGCTACACAGCCTTGAAAACCCACAGAAGCCAATATTTTATGTTTCATATTTTAAGTGTAATTTATTTTAAGTATTAATATTGCAAGTTGCCTTGGCCTCCGCAAGGAAGAAAGGCAGCTAATGCACATTCTAAACAAATAAAAAATAAATTCTGACCCAATGCTCTCCTGGGGTGATTTATGAAGGCTGGGATCTGCTGTCACATTGAGCAGGACTGTGCCTTGTACACACTGGCTTGCTCGCAGCTGCTGAAACTCCAAGGGCAAGTTGAAGTACGAGCCCTGCCGATCAGACCAGTGGTCCATTTAGTGCAGCACCGTGTTTCCCACAGCACCCAAGCAGAGGCCTGCAAGGTCCACAGGCAGTGCCGAAGGAAACATGCCATGAGTCAGAGAGTTCCATAAGTTCACCATATGCTCTCTAAATAAGTGCTTTCTTTGGTCCGTCCTGCATTTACTGCCCACTTCTCTTAAACTGAAGGGCTCTCAGTGCAAGACAAGGCTGCTACCCTGTTTCCCCTAATATAAGACATCCCCGAAAAATAAGACATAGTAGAGGTTTTGCTGAAGTGCGAAATATAAGGCATCCCCTGAAAGTAAGACGTAGCAAAGTTTTTGTTTGGAAGCATGCCCAACGAACAGAACACAGAAAAATAAGACATCCCCTGAAAATAAGACATAGCGCATCTTTGGGAGCAAAAATTAATATAAGACACTGTCTTATATTCGGGGAAACACGGTAACATCCCCCTGAGCCTGGGAGTCAGGGCTGATGCAGCAGGGGGCATGTGGGAAGCAGGAGGGAACACCTGTTTTACAAAAAAATGGGACTCAGCACTGGAGCTGTAAACAGAAGAGGATTAACAAAAACAGCCGCAACGGTCCCATTTCACGTATGCGCCTCTGTATGTGGCAAGGACTGCCAGAGAAAGGATGCTCCAGAGAGCACAGAGGAAGAGATCTGGAACGCGGAAGCTTCTTCAGAGCTAGACGGCGCATGTGAACACCGACCGCAGCAGCGGCTTGCAGGGTTAGCCAGCGCTGCCCTCTGCTGGGTGCTGCGTGGAAGCAAGGCAAGGCAACAGCAAACCATAATCGTAACAGCTCACTCTTGGTCCACAGATACACGAGCAAAGAAGCGCCTTACGTTGAGTCCCGGACATCTCGAGTGATCCGGTAGTTCCAGTCTTGGAAGATTTCATTCTCCTTGTCAAACTCACGCTCGTCCTCCCCGATGGTCACCGTAAACCGTTTCTCCTCAAAGTCTGGCTCCTGCTCTTTCCTCATTGTGGCCTTTTTCAAAACCTAAGAGGACAGGAGGGAAGGGCCCCGTCAGTCTGGACCCTCAATGCAGGAAGTTCCCTAATTGTGGGGATGCCACCAAAAAGGCTCTTCTCGTGGACCCATCCCTATTGTTCCCCGGGGAGTTATGTCCAGCCCCTTCATCAGGCAGATGAAGACAGAGTCATTTAAGACTGAATTTGACTCAGTTGACGTTTACATACTGGCAGTCCCAGTGGTGGGATCCAAAAATTTTAGTAACAGGTTCCCATGGTGGTGGGATTCAAACAGTGGCGTAGCACCAATGGGACTGGGTGGGACACGACGGGGGCGTGGCCGGGCATTCCGGGGTGGGGCATTAATAATTTCTCTGTTACTGTAAAAAACTCTTACTGTAAAAAAAAGTTCCTAATTTCCAGCTGGTATCTTTCTGTCCATAATTTAAACTCATTATAGCAAGTCCTATCGTCTACTGCCAACAGAAACAACTACTTCTCCTCTAATTGACTGCCTGTCAAATACTTACTACTTTCAAATACTTAATTTTGTTTCTAGAAATCAATAGAAGGATACTTTCCTTAAACAAGGAACTTTACCATATTTCTAAAACATGTTTTTAAAACAGCCCAACAGGGAGAATTATCCCATTTTCTACGTTCGCTAACCAGCCACATAGGAAACAACAGGACTTTATGATTTTTGGACCGAATGGAATTTCTAACGGAAAAACAGACCCAATTAGTAACCCCCTCTCGGCACACACAAATAATTAGTAACCCACTCTCGGGAACTGGTATGAACCTGCTGGACCCCACCTCTGGGCAGTCCTAATTAAAGATTTTAAATTGTGTTTTTTTGTAATGGTTTAAAATCACCAATAAAACTTTGTTTTTATATAGAACAGCAGCAAAAATACTCTGTGTACAGAAACTGAAAACTCCAGCTACACCCACAACGGAAGAATGGTGGGTGAAAATACCTGTGCTGGCTGAGTGGGCCAAGTTAACTTGTTACTTAAAGAAAAGAATTTAGTTTTTGGACAATTGGAAACCCTTGGATAGATTATTTGGATAAAACAGAAAAAAATATTGATGATTGGGAATTTTAAAGATTAGGGGTTGATAAATAAAATCCGATAGAGAAAAGTGTGGGCTTTTATTAGTAGCAGCAGCTTTAAAGATCCAATGTTACCTGGGTTGTTAAAGAGGAAGTGGTAAAACAATCATTTTTGTAAAGCATTAACACTTGGTGTAGATGAAACTGGGAGTCCTTATGGAAATGCAGTTTGCTTTTCTGTTTTTTTGTGTGTGACCTTTGTGGTGTAAAGTTGTTTAAGTACTAATAAAAAATATTAATCACAAGGCTAATATTTACGCCACAGGCTTACGTCAGGATGCCGTGAGCCGAGCACTCTGAACAATGAAAGCACTGCATAAATGCAAAGCACCTGAAGAGCCTCCCGAGATTTCCAAGATGGAAAAAGACAGCAGGACCACAGGTGGTTTCTTGCTTGATAATAATCGGTCTGTGGGCGACCGTAGCATTGCGCACGGCTCCAACATGCAGGCTGCCCATGAGCTCTCATGAGGCCATGCGCAGAAGATATCGGTAACGCATGATGCTTAGTACATAAAGAGCATTTGCTGACGTGACATGTGCTTTTGACATCCTGAGCTCCGACAGTAAGCTACGCAGCAACCTCGGCATTTGAGGAAACACAGTTCGTTGGTCAATTAAATACACAAATAGGGTTTCCTAGTGAACATACTTGGGAGAGGGGGGGAGGGGGGAGATAACATCGCACACAGCCTGGAACGTGATGGCATGTCATTGAGGAAATCACCAGCTTGTGGGCTGTGGCACAGTGTGAGAACGCACGCTCCACATGGAGAAAGCTCCATGTCCAGTTCTTGGCAACTTCTAAATCGGGTGTTGTGGGTTTCAGGGTTGTATGTCCGTGTTCCAGTAGCATTCTCTCCTGACGTTTCGCAGGTGAAACAACACAGCCATACAGCCTGGAAAACCCACAACAGCCTAGTGATTCCGGCCGTGAAAGCCTTCTAAATAACTGGTTGGAGTTAAATAGCGGCATCGAAGCTGAAAAGGACGTTTGTCTAAGAACATGACAAGTATCTATCCAGTACAGTTGCAGTCCGCCCTTCCTCTAGGGGTGGCACGCACAATTTTCACTTCCGCAGTTTAGCCTCACGCAACGCACCTATCAGGTAGGCTTAAGCCTCAGGATTGTGACTGGCTCAAAGTCACCCAGCTTTTAAAGATAAGAATGGAGACCAGAATAGAGGTACTGCCACTGAGAGGAAAAACCTTCCCAGGGGCTTCTCCAGCTGGGTCCGAAGCATCCGGAGAGGATGAAAATCTTTTACCAACTCTGCAGTTCACGGAAATCGCACCTCCTGCTTTTACCTCTTTAGCTTGGCGAAGTCCCCTTTCCCAGGCACTCTCCGTCGGGGGATCTGGTGGCGGCGGCGGCAATATTTCATCCACAGTTGGCCCTCCCTGCCAAAGGGGGAAAAATGATGATCCCAGAGCAAGACAAACATTTTCCTTCCCGCAAAAGCATCATGGGTGGGCAGAGAGGGTAAACAGGCTGTTCATGTATCCTCTACAAACTGGTAGCACCCAGAAAGTTCACCAAACTTCCAAAGGGTTGCAAAAACCGTCTCTGCTGAATAAGAATGTATCTTGAGCAAGGAACTGCCTTTTCTCCCTAGAAACAGGGCCAGGCATATTCCATGTGGCTTGCTAACTGACCCAAAGGCTGCCCTGCAGGGATCTCAATGCAGAAAGACGTGATCGTACTATTTACACAAAATAATCTGATTGCAGGATTTGGGTTTCCAAGCCTTCAACAACCGCGCGGCCTGGAACACGAGTTGTGGAGTCTCATTCCTAGGATACAGTTTTAAGTACACAAAGAAGAATTAGGCCCTTTCTGCCCACAACCGAGCCTTGAAATTGGCTTGCTGCTGCAGAACCAACAAAACCAGGAAGGAGAAGCAGAGAGCAGAAAGCGTGAAGAACGGTCCCTTCTCCCATAACTGCCTGGTCATGTTTCCATCATGCATACAAGCATGGAAGATGCTGAGAGCCAGCAGCAGAGCGAACATCTCCTCAGCATGCACACAACTAAGAGATCTCAGGCAAAGGGCTAGGAAAGCCGCTTTGCAAAAAGAAACTTATCTGAGGCATCTCCAATCAGGGCTGCCTGCATCACTGACTACAAGCATCACTGGCTTTTGTTTTCTAACAAGAGACCCAGGTCCTTATCTCCTCCTCCAGCTCCTGGGATCACCTGCAGGCCAAGACAAGAGGGAGGACCAGACCGCACCCACTCGATGCTCCTCACTTGCCTGGTGGTTCTACAGATTCCAAAGTAATGCCCCCTGCTCAATGAGCCAGCATCCAGAATTAGAAGATTTCGGTTTTAAAGTAATGCTTCCATACCCAAGGATTGGCTGGCATCAGTGGGTGAGGGCCAGGGCCGATAGGTGGGGCGCCGTTGGGCGAGAAAGGGTCTTGCTTAGATATCAAGAAGTAGTTTCCTTTGTCGTTCAGGCCAGGATGAATAAACCTGCAATTTATGTCCCAAGTACAGTGACCTGTGGAGAGGAAGAAAAGCACAGCAGTTAACATTCTTTTACACGAAAAAGCCAACATGGGAATGCAGATGGAAGAAAAAGCAGCCTTTCCGGAAGAGATCAGGTGATTGTGTCTTGTAATGGGACACCAAAAGCAGTTCTCCCCAGAAGCATAGCTGCGAGAACCAAAGGCAGGCATGGCCTCTGGATTCCCAGATTCAACCTCTGGCATTTCCAGTGAAAAGAACCAGGCAGCTGGCAAAGTGCAGGACCTCAGCCTGAAACCCTGGAGAGGCGCTGCCACTCTGAGCAGACCAGACTGACTCTGAAGGGCCAAGAACCTGATTCAGCAGAAGGCACCTTTAAGTGCCCGTGTTTTCTGCAGCTGCCAAGGGCAAGCCAAGATTTCACAAGCCAAAGTCACTGGTGGGGAGATTCCAGCTGAATGTTAAACTTCCTTATGGTAACAGCAGTTTGCCAATGGAAACAGTTACTGCTTCCGTTGGGAACCTTCCTTCTCTGCGGAGGTCTTCAAATAGAAGGTAGCAGCCTCCGGTTTGGGATGCGCTTTGCAGGAGTTGAACTCCTTCTAATTCTATGACCCTAATCCTAAGAAAGGAGCACACTGTATCTTGTTGGAAATGTGGATGTTCAAATGGTACATTTTTTCCATCAATGGTGGGCCTGTTCAAGAATAAAAATGTTTTGGACACAAAAAATTCATAAAGAAGTTCAAAGAATGCTTAATATATCATTAAAATGTAAACCTGAACTATACCTGTTGGGAATGTGTAGTAGACAAGAAGAAGAGGTTTCTATTTCAGTACTTGGCTACAGCAGCCAGATTAGTGCTTGCAAAAAATTGGAAAACCTCCAATATTCCAACTATATTTGACTGGCACATGAAAATGCTCGAGTTAGTTAAGATTGCTCATTTACAAGGGAATGAAGAACTGGAAAAAACTTATAATACTAAAAACCAGTGGGATCAATGGATTCAATATCTAGAACAAAAATATACTGTCCAAAACATTCATTTTGTTTAATAATTTTATTTGAAAAACAATAAAGTATGTTCAGACGGAAGCCGATGAATCTGAGATATAAAGATGTTAAATATTATATTAGACTTTTTGAAAAATGAACGATGGAAGTTGGCAAACTGTTATTATTATTCTTGTTTTTTCTTTTGTTAAGATATATGAATGAAAAATATCGTAATGTTATATCTATTATATGTTTATGGAATTTAAATAAAGCATAAAAAAAAAGAAAGGAGCACACTGACGCTTGGAGGCGGCATGTCTCTAAAGACAATGCTTGGAGGGAGAAACAACAGGAACGTCCACAAAACCCTCGCTGGGTGCCGAACTGGCAGGCCCTTTGGTCTGACTCAGCCCTGAACCTCCGACAGCATCTGGCTTGGCCTTGAAAGAGGGAAACAACCCTGGGCTGCCCCATGCGTGCTTGGAAGCCACGAGCTTCCAGAAAGACCAGGACGCACAACGAAATCCCCGACCGCTCCATTCAAATGTTCCAGGGGAGGGGGGTGTCCGTGGGCTGGCTCTCACCTTTTATGAAGAAGCGGCAGATGGACCGTGGCCTCATTTTCCTGTCACTGGGCTCTTTCACCTCTCCCTCCTCTAGGTCGTCGTCCTGGAAGACACAGAGGTACTGAAAACATAGGACTCCGGTAAGGAAGTGAGGGTCCCTCTCCCAGTCCCAAACGGAGAGCCTCATCCCAGCTCTTCAGTCACAGTGACTCAAAAGTCCAAGAACTTGTGTTCTGAAGCGGACACAAAAACACACTTTGGGTGCCCAAGAGAAGCGTGTGGCAACGCTCTCCAAGTGTCTCTCGTGACCCCCAGACATTTTGGCCCCACTCCATCCCTTTCTCTGCTACTTGCTGCTAATCTGTAATATTCAAGAGACACTGCAGAAAATGTTTGCGCGCCAGGAAAAGTTCATGGGGTTTTTTTTTCTTCTCCGGAAGAAGAGATTCGAGTTTCTCCTGAATCTTAAGGATTAAGAATCTGAAGGAAGCCACATCTTCTGCTTATCAAATGGCCCCGTCTCCCTGCACCCACCTCTCAAATCAGTGCCCAAGTATTTCAGATTCTTTAAAAACTCTAGAGCCAGTTCTGAAGGAACGCACAGCAAACAGAAAGCTTTAAGCAAACACATGCATATTTTCAGGTTTGCACCAAACCATTTCTGGAAAGGGAGTTACGATGCAGAATAGGAGGGACACACTTTCTCCCTGGCCTCCACAGATCTTCTGAAGGCTGGTGAGCAGGCAGCTGTGGCTCGGTCTTGTTAGGTTTAAAGGCAATCTGCATTATGCATGGTGGCGAAGAGAGGCAGTTAAAGCCACTCTCCTTTCTATTCCTCTTTGGGGGAATCCAGACAGTGCAGAGTCCCAAGGCAGCGATGCCCTTAACTGTTTCATAAACTTGTAATCCGCACTTCTGCAGAACATGCACCTGTGAGGACTTGGGGAAGCGAGACATTTTTACACTCACCTTTACAATATACATACATACAGGTGCTTGATAATTCCCCGAACAAATCGGCTAGGAGTGGGCATCTCCAGGAGAGCTTAACATATGTGCTATGGTTCCTTTTGATCAAAACATACCAATAGAGATGGCCCTTCCTGAAGATGCAGCAGGCCTACAAAACTACCACGGCATAACCCAAGCTGGGGGCAGAGGAAGGGACTTACATCGATCTCGCCGTCATCAATTTCTCCATCGTCTTCCTCTTTCTTCTTCTCCTTGAGGGGCTCCTGCCCGTCCTTTTCGTCATCACTCTTGACACCAGACTTCTTCTCGTCCTCGGGGGCTTCGTCTCCCTTCTCCTCCTCTTCCTCCTCCTCTCCCCCAGCCTTGTCGGTCTCGTCGTCAGCGGCTGCGGCGCTTGGCTCCTCTGGAACCTCCTCGTCGTAGTCCAACTCGTGCTCATCCAGCTCGCGAGTGACAGAAGAGGCTTCATCCCCAAGGTCATTGGCCCTCTCTTCTGCCTTGACGTTTGGCTCCCTGTTGGGCTGGTTTTTGTCAGAATCTGGCGACTTGGCTTCACTCAAGCAGTCCTCTTCCTCGGAGTGGTTCTCCTCCTCTTCCTCCTGATTCAATGCTCTGGCCGCATTTTCTGGCTCTTCTTCCAAAAGGGCATCCTGCCCTTCCTCTCCATCCTGCTCGAGGTCTGAGCCGCTCTCTTTCAGGATTTCATCATCAGATACCTGCTGGTCTTCCTCCTCTTCTTCCTCCTCCTTCTCATCAAGAGAGCGGGGGTTTTGCTCTGGGCTTTCAGAAACATCCATGTGGGCCTGATAGTTTCTGTTACGGAGAGGGAAGAAATTGCATCATTTATTTATGAAAATATTTCTACCCTACCTTTCCTCTTGGTTCAAGGCGACTTACCATTACAGTTAAAACATCCCTAGCTCAAACCAAAGATGAAATAGCAAGCCCCCAATCCCCAAACCGTTTTTAATGGGGTCCTTTTCAGACACCCATTACATTCATCTGACCCATTTCCCTGGGTGAAAAATATGTAACTGACATGTGCATTTGGAGGCAAAGGAAACTGTTCTGGAAGCCTTAAAGCTGTGATCTAACAAGAAGAAGAAGAAGAAGAGTTTATATTTATATCCCCCCTTTCTCTCCTGCAGGAAACTCAAAGGGGCTTGCAATCTCCTTGCCCTTCCCCCCTCACAACAAACACCTTGTGAGGTAGGTGGGTCTGAGAGAGCTCCAAGAAGCTGTGACTAGCCCAAGGTCACCCAGCTGGCGTGTGTGGGAATGCACAGGCTAATCTGAATTCCCCAGATAAGCCTCCACAGCTCAGGCGGCAGAGCTGGGAATCAAACCCGGTTCCTCCAGATTAGATACACGAGCTCTTAACCTCCTACGCCACTGCTGCTCCCCTTTCAGTCTTTGGTGGTGGAGGAAAGAGCCGTCAGGTTGCAGCCACCGAGGGTGATCCCCATGGGGTTTTCAAGGCAAGAGAGGCTCAGAGCTGATTTGGCATTACCTGCCTTTGTGTGGCAGCCCTGGACTTCCTCGCTGACCTTCCAAGACTCGGCTAGCCTGGGCCATCCAGGTCGAGGCTCTCAGTCCTTCTGCTGCCAGCATTCCTGACAAATTCTGCATTTCTGATATCTGAGAAATGCAATGCAGCAGGTCTGGTACTTTCTTGTTGTGCAGTAGCGTAAAAGTGAGAATCTATGCAGCTGGGTGTACCCAGCCCAATAACAACTGGCAGAGAACTGTTTATGGCTACAGAATAGGTGTCAAACTCGCAGCCCTCCAGATGTTCATGGACTACAGTCCCCATCATCCCCTGCCAGCATGATGGGAACTATAGTCCATGAACATCTGGAGAGCCACAGGTTGCAGACCCCTGGTCTTCAGCTTTAAAATGAGGCTTGTTCTCTCCTTCTAGGAAGAAGAGGAAGATTCCACAATGCCACATCCAGGTGAACAACTAATCTAATTCCTGGTTTGGAGGCACACAATGACTAGATTCTCAGATTTCTCTAAGTTTCTGCCCCTTTTGAGTGCAAGGTTGGGATTACAGGCAAAGGGCTCGGATGGACAGGGCAGCTCTGTGCAACCTGCCCCCCACCCTGCCAGGCACGGAGCCCCTTTCTCAGTTCTCTCCCCCCTGCCCTGCCACAGCAGACCCACAGGCAAACGCGGCAGCAACAACTAAACACAAGCTATTTTGGAAAACCCAACCCACGGATGGGCAATTCGTCCTGAGAAACTTACACTGAATGCAGAATGGGTGAAATCACGGCACAAAGGTAATGCGGCTGTAAAAAATATGACTTGGGTTTCTGTCCCAAAGGCTCCAGGAAGGTTATAATACCCAGCTATTAAAAATTCCAGGGGGAAGACACACTGTCAGTTGCAGCAAAAACAACAGTATCTTGTCGTGCCTCGGATGTGGCAAAATTTTTTCATGGGCTACAGCTCAGCCTGACACATTTTCATGGGCTACAGCTCAGCCTGACACATACTATATATGCCAATAAACGCTTGTGTTGTTATTCCATACTCATGGATGGAGATAACCTTAGGGCACAAGCCAAAACCATACAGGAGCCCTGAGTCCCTGAAAATCGGCTCCTCGTCAGGAATCTTGAGTGAAAGACTTTTGCAGGTGCAGCTTCACCCACCTGGGCAGGAAAAGCCCTTTCACATCTATGGCACAGAACTGCATACCTGAACCGACAGCCACCTGCATATCTGAGAGTGAAAAAGAACTGGGGTGCCCAGGCGTCCTCAGAAGGCAGGACGGTGGCCTGGAGGCCGAAGCCACTGAATCCACAGACGGGCCCCAAGACGGGAAGCAAAGCAGCCTGGAGTGGGGTCCAGACTCAGAAGACTCAAAAATTCCGATTCTTAGGCCTACGTTTATCTAATCCTGTTTTTGATATAATAATGAACACACATGAAGATGCCTCAAGCAGACTTTCGGTCCATCAGGGCCAGAACCGTCTACTCAAGGGGTCTGCAATCTGTGGCTCTCCAGATGTTCATGGACTACAAATCCCATCAGCTCCTGGAGTGCCAAAGGTTCGCCACCACCTTCTAGGAAGAAGAGGAAGATCCCACAAGAGGAAGATGTTATGGACTACAATTCCAATCAGCCCCTGCCAGCATGGCCAATTGGGGCTGATGGGAATTGTAGTCTATAACATCTGGAGTGCCAAAGGTTCGGCACCACGGTTCTAGGAAGAAGAGGAAGATCCCACAATGCCACACCCAGGGCTTCCCAGGTGAATATCTGGAGACCCGCAGGTTGCAGACCCCTGGTCTTCAGCTTTAAAATGAGGCTTGTTCTCTCCTTCTAGGGCAGTGGTGATGAACCTTTGGCACTCCAGATGTTATGGACTACAATTCCCATCAGCCCCTGCCAGCATGGTAAATTGGGGCTGATGGGATTTGTAGTCCATGAACATCTGGAGAGCCACAGGTTCCAGACCCCTGGTCTACTCAGACTGGCGACAGCTCTCCAAAGTCTCAGGCCCTGAGCTGATTGTTCTTTATATTATATGGTGAAGGGTGGGGCCTCAGTGGTGGAACCTCTACTTGGCATGCCGAAGGTCCCAGGTTCAATCCCAGTCATCTCCACATGAAGGAATTCAGTAGCAGAGGCTGTGCAGAGGTTCTACCGCTGAGGCACGGCCCTTCTCCCCATAATATAAAGAATGATCAGCTGAGGGAGAGGGAGAGAGAATTATCTCAGATAAAACAGCGACCTAAACTTTGCCTCTCCTTCCCCTCACTCTCACTGCCCTCACTCACCAGACCGCTCATCCTGCTGCCTGTCTGATCACACGCTTAGCGTAGAAAGAACTCAAGCAAGAAGAGGGAAAGAACACGTCAACCGTGACCCGCCCCACTTGCAAGGATTCGCAGGCTCCTTAAGCATCTGTGGGGTATCTAATCTAGGCGTCCCGGCCAATTTCCAGAACATACAGTTCCTTCCTTCCTAAGTTTCTAAAACATTTCCCCCGCAGGCTTCCACTGAAATGCTTCACAGGGCAACTGAGCAGGAGCACCTGAAAAGAGGTCTGGCAAGTTTTTGGGGGGAGGAAGTCGGAGGGAAACAACCAAGCAGCACACGTTCTCTTTGCTTTGCAACCTCCTCTTGACTGGGCTCTGAAATGCTTTGGGGAACTGAATGCTAAGACCACCAGTCACCTCCAGAGACAACCAGTGGCGTAGCACCAAGGGGACGGGGGAGTGCGTGCAACATACCGGGGGTGCGCTGGTGTGGGGGTGTTTCGAGGCGAGGCAGGGGCGCACGCGTGGCCCGGGCAGTTCTTCCTCACTCCAGCCCTGGAGACAACAGCCACTCTGAGGGCAAAGATTTTTCAGTTCTTGCCTGATTCCCAGTGGAACTCTGAGTATTTTTATTTTAGCATAAGACACAGTGGACAAGAGGGTTTACTGCCAGGTAAGCGTGCACAGGACTGCAGTCCCCAACTATGCAGATGCCCACTTTCAAAAGCAGAAACGTCCTGAATCTATCCGTGGGAGACATTCCCTTCCCCCGCCCCATCTTCACTAGAGACCTCTCTCTGTTTTGTCTAACACACTTCAGTCAATCTCCCCACACTGGAAATAATCTTTCTAGAGATGGTCCCGGCAGTGTCAGACATGCCAGGCCAAACTCCTTCCCCCACAGGGGCAGCAAAAATGAACAGAGAAACTATGCAGAAAACAAAGACAGACAAACACCATGTCATAATTGCCACCATATGGACCACTGGGAAAAAGTCACCACTTCACGAGCATGTCACGAACCTGCGTGCGCATTAATAGCAAAGAACAAAAACAGAACTGGGGGGGAGGGGCTGTTAATTGAAGCAGCGCTTGAAAATACCCCAAAGTCCCTTAGCAACTACCACACATCACATTTTGAGTCAGGTCTGAATGCTAAGCTCAAATAAATAACAACTGAAGTGAAACTATGAGGAGTGGAGCGAGACAAGGGCGCTGCTAATTGCCTCTTGTTAATTGCGGTCCGAGGCAGTCAAGTGAGGCCTGAAAGGGCTTTTCACAAATTGGCCATTTTAAAAGCACTCAAAGGCCAACGCTGAGATCAGAAACATCCATCACCAACAGTTTGCGATCCCAGCTGTTTTTCTATCACAGTTAAAAAGTGTTTAACTGCTTGAGAAATTCTCCCCTCCTAGAGAGCACGCACATGACAGTTTGCTTCTAGTTTCAAACATCTGAAATTAAAGGTCAGAATTAACAAGCTAACAAAAATGTACAATGTGTCTGATGAAGATGGCGTGAGCAATTGTCTCTTAACCTGGCTCAGACGGCTTAAAGGCAAACATATTCTTAGACGATGTGACTGAGATGCCCTCCCCAAATTAATTTCCACGTAGAAAAATTAAAGCTAGTATATATTTCATTGGCAGATAAAAGGAGTTTGTCTCTTAACCACTTTAACTCCCAGCATGATGTACTTCAAGTGTACTCTCTTTCATTATAAATGAAGTTTTCTGTGCCAAGTAACCTGCAGGCAGTCCTTCTACAAGTAAACAGAAAACTAGCTGCTAACAAGGTTGGAGGACGAAAAAGAGCAGAGGAGAATGCTTCATGCCACAGAAGCGAAGTAAATTATCTTAGAACTGTTTCAAGAGGCTTGACGGAAAATCATGAACAGAGCAGCATCTTGAAAGGGTTCTTTTTACTCCACCAGGCCTAAACTGAAATGCCAGTTTTAAAGCTAAAATGGAACGCCAAGTGGTCTAAGAGTGGGACTCAAGCCTCCAGTGTCAGTTTTTCACAACAGCCTGAAAGTGGTCAAATACTGCTTAAGTGTTCCGGTTGCCAGCATCGAACTTCCAGACACCAAAGATCTTTCCAGCTATGCCCAAGAATAAAGAAACAGGAATCAAGATCATAAGATTGCTCCAACGATTAAGGACACTACGGTTGTATATCTGGACAGAGGATGACTGAGCCATGTCTACAGGATTGTGGCTACAGTGGAGCATATGGAAGGTTCATGGCCAAGTCAACTCAACAGAACCTGTCCAAGGTACTGACCAAGAGAGAGTTTTCAGAACAGGTGAACAACATAGCCTTCATGATTGGTGTGATTCATGTTGACTTGAGAACGAACTATTGTCACCTTCTTGCTTTGTCATGCTTTACTTTGGTGGTCCTGGGGACGAAATTGAGGGGGGCACCTTTGGGGCATTAAAAGGCTGCTAGAAGAGCCAGGATTT